>NC_085137.1:18136251-18161251 GCF_035046485.1 Aedes albopictus
CTAATAGAACCTAAAAACCTGACCATTAGAATTAATCACTTTCGTGTGTATTGAATCAATTCACCTAATTGTTTAGTTCAATGCAGCATATTTTTTAAAACAACAATTTTTTTAGTAGACTTTAACAACTCTTCTAGAGTTTAATTTCAAATGTAAATTATTGTTGTTTAAAAAAACAATTTTGTTGAATCAAAAATAATTATTGTCTGAAACACAACTGTCGTCATTTGTTGTTTACATAGCCAACGAAGAAAGACCATTGTGAAGTAACGACGAAAAGTGAAGTGAATAATTATTTTGAACCATTTGCACTTTTTTAAATTTATCAACCCCGACACGATTTATTGCACAACCTCAGAGACGCTAGAGATCTATGGATTATGCGATTAGCAATAGGCTCCTAAAGTCCTATCGGGATTCTTGTTTTAAACCACAATATATGGTTCAAGAGTACATATTTACTCAATTTTTAACGTTTTTATTAACCGTAGTTGAAAATATATAATTTTTATTTTTTTAGCCTTTTGTCTCGTCCCTAGCTTATAACACATACTTTGAGTGATTTTTTTCACCGTGTATGTCAGATAGGAACATTTTTGAAATCCCAGTGCGAAAAATGTCGAGCTCAGTCACACAAGGTTGACCTCAAATGTCAAAGTAGAACTATTTACCATTTTACTTATTTCAAATTTTCTCATTATTCCTTTGTTTTTCAAGTTCGAGTAAAGTACAATTCCGATTAGAATACCATGCTTGATCGTATTGTTCAATATAAGCGAGATTTCGTCTTTAATTTTAGGACCCTATACTGGTTAGGTAAGTTTTTAAAGTTTGTATTGATTATAGATTAATATCCAAGTTTCTTTACATTTTAGCACTTCACAATGTACGAGGAAAAGTCTATTAATGACCGAACGGACCTCCCAAATCGATTCATGATGCCGGTAAATTGAAATATAATTGTTAACATGTAAACTATTTAATGCTTTCTTCTCTTATAGTTCGTTCCGATTTCAAAACCATCAGAAAGAAACACAGCACAAGACGAGCACATTAGAAACTATTATATCCGCACATAATTCAGTTTCCTACAACGTTTCCAAAAATGTAATACCTGGATGTGTGACCAGTTCCTCATTATGCTTCTGCGAATTTAAAAACATAATAAATAGCGTAAGCATGCGTACCTGTTTTTTTTGTTTACTATTTTCAATAATAATATAAAAACAAATCGCAAAATCAACAAATATCAATTTTAAATTCAATACAATTGTTACAGTTACATCAATACATTGCATTTGTTGGTTTGACAAATTTTAATTTTTGTTTCAACAAAATTTATCATTTGTTTATGACAGTTGTCAATTTTATGCGATTTTAGAAACAACAAATTTATTTTTCGAAATTAATAAGCGTTATCATTGAATCAAAAAAAATTACCGGTAAGCCCTGAGTCAATAAAAAAATTTGTTGAATCTATGCATAATACTTTTGCTTTTACAATATATTTTTCTGCGTGTATATTTGAGTATCATTTATACGCATATTTGCGGTTGTGCACTTTTTGGAAAAAAGGTAAACTGACCTTAGCGTGTCCGTGGAATTACTCAAATTTGCGTCAAACAGCGATAGTGGTCACTAGGTAAATCTCATTTGATCGCTGCAAAAATTTGCACCCAGTGGTAAGTTATTTTCACCCAGCGAAGGCCTTATTTAACGCAAATTTGGGTTTAGTCAAGATAACCCAAATTTGGCTTCTTCCACGGAGCCGCACGGATATGTCGGTGCTTCTCTCTTCGTTTTTGACAACATTCGCATGGGGTGAGGGAGAAAACAACCCAATGCTGAGTAAAAACTAACCGTTTAGCCAAATTTGAGTTTTTAGAACTTATTCTTTGGGTTTAAATATTTTTCAGTGACTGATTGCCGGCCGTATACAGGCTTTTAGCAGCCTTTCGCTGCCGGGACCGCTGACCACACTTGCAATCGGAAAATAACCAACACGCGGTGTGTTGCCAGGGAAATCACCACACTTTTTAGCGCCTCACGGTTTGCTATCACGGAGAAAAAATCTGGAGCTCGATTTGAATAGGTCGTATGTGCTTTTGTCGATATAAAATTCGATCAGTTTATTTTAGCCATTGTAGCAATATGACAGATATTTTGCAAACTTTTAATGATGGAACAGAAAGCCTGTTTTGTGAGGATTCTGCTGTATGTATCAACTTTGCTCAGTTTCAACGGTTTTCGCTATAATAAGCGAATCCAACTGATCGAATTTTTAATCGACAAAAGCACATACGACCTTTTCAAATTGAGCTCCAGAAATATTAGTAAACACAAACGAATTTCAGTTTGATTCAACCGGAATTTCAGGTTGAATTTGGCACAAACCAAATATTGGTTTGAATTTACTTATCGCGGTAGTTGAAACTAACCAAAGTTGGCAGTTGTAGATTTTGTCAATTTGCCGTTATTATCAACAAACTTTTGTTTGAAATTACCAATATTTTGACATATTTTGTTTTATTTTGACAGGTTAGAAAACAAACGATGTCGGTAGTTGTTTCAACTAATACTCACGGTTTGTCTTTACCAAATTTAAGTTTGATTTAACCGGAACTTCCGTTTGAAATAAACTAACGGGTTTGTTAAAATTGCTTTTGCTTTGCCCCTCTTTTTTGTATTTGTATATGTCTACGAAAAAAAACAAAAAATTAAAAAAAATAAACAGTATTTTTATTTTTTTATTTATTTACCCAAGACTGAACCTTTCAGCGGAAGGACCAACCTCCAGATTGCCGATATTTACAGGAACAGCCTCCTCCCAATACCGATGTAACAATCTGCTTATGCTGACCGTTCGATCGATTGATTTCCGGCGAGATTTGGGGTGCTCCAGAGCGGCTTCCATAATTAATTTGATATTCATTGCTTTTGGAAGGAGCTGGTGATGCGGCCGGCTAGCAAGCGTTTTCTATTGTGGGAATCTTTTACGGGAAATGATTGCTAGTTTGTGGTCCTGATTGAAGCCCTGGCCGAGTGCTCAGCTTGGGTTTTCCACTGCTGCTTCTCATCCTGGCTTGGTTTCTTCAGCTACGGTCGCAATTCCGCCATCATAGCTTCTTCAGTCCCGAGTGTGGTGAGCCTCGGGAGAAACGGTGTGGCCCTTCAAGAAGGTTGCGTCTTTTACTTGGTGTTGGAAATATGCGAGGTTTTTCGAGATTTTTTCCTGGTGTATCTGAAATTTGAAGAAGCAACATAATTTGATTTACAAAATCACAGAAAAATATATTTTAATAATCTTACTTTGTAAAAATGAGACTTTTTTTGATGACAAACTTCGGGTTGCAACGGCAGCATCAGTACAGAAGAGCAGACAGGGAGTGTATGATGTCCGCAAAGACTCTTCAAATGGCTGAACGAAAAGAGCTAGTGGCGAGGCTTCTGGGATGGTTCTAATGAAACAAACTACTATTTTGGTTTGTTTCAAACTAAACTTCCAGTTAAATTTTCCTCAAACAAAAACTCGGTTTGATTTTACCCGGGCTGTTTGTTGTAACAAACCAAAATTGTGGTTTGTTTTTTACGGTTTTTCTACTGTATTTTTTATTCGGGCGGTTCTGGACTTGTGCTGAACAACGTACTCTTCATTACTAAAATCAGTATCCAGCTTGTTGGATTTCCGCATTCTTTTGAGCAACACCAAATCACCTTCTCCAATTTCGCTTTCCTTGGCGTGCCGCTTCCAATCCGCGTAGTTTTTTCCCTTTTCTTTTGAAACCAAATCCTTCTCTCTCACACTAGCATGCTATTATGATTTCGGTTGGAAATCAGCATCCTCTTGAAAGTTTTGAACAGTCGGTAGCTTGCTTCGGATACGTCGGCCGAACATAATTTCTCCAGGAAATTTTCCAGTCGAGGGGTGATTGGTGGAGTGGTACGTGTAGAGGAAGACATTAACATCAAATAAATCGCATGGTATTCGTTCATTTGCCTTTGTACACGGCACAAGCGGTGCAATAAAATTCTAAGGTATATGTGGGCTGGAATAGATCCATGAACGTCGGGATCACTGAACTTGTGCTTCCACACGGCTTACCGACGGTCTGGCGCGTTCTAAGGCTGCGCGTTTCGAACGCAGCTTGCTGAGAATCTAAGATAAGCGCAACAATATATGGAAAGAAAAAAAAATTGTTCGAGCTGTAACCACCGACGAACCGACGTGACAGCTAGAACAAATAAATTCAAATTTGTTGTCCCCGACGCCATGATGAATAATAGCCGAACACTACCGCCACCCCTAGAACGGTTCGCGTTGATTTGATAGCTTGATTCCAAACCCCCGTGTGTTCATATAGGAAAAGGTTCGCGTCTGCGCTGATTTGACAGAAGCGATCGCTGGCTTTGCCGGTCGACCGTTAAATTTAGGGGGGACACTTTTGAAACACCACTGTCACGTCGGTTCGTCGGTGCTGTAAGAGCACCTTTAACGGTGCGCTTCTATACCCCGTTTGGCAGCCCTCCATCATTGCAGCAAACTTTACCGGTCGCTGCTAGATGCGCTCGCAAAATAGTAGCGCTATGGGTGGGTGACCAAATATAGTAGCGGGACAGTTGCGCTGCTAAAAATTCTATGGAAATATGACAGCCCTCCCGATACGAATCAGGGTGACTAATTTGATTGCTACCGGTGTGGAAAAGGGTGGTTAAGTCAAAATGGTAGCGCTGCGCGGGTTGCTCGAATAGTAGCCGCCGTTAATGTTGCTCTAACACCACGAAGTACACCCACCCACCCCCTCCAGCGTTATGACATTTGTGAACAAGCCCTTTTGCCTTGGGGTTCATTCACAAATGTCATAACGCTAAAATTGGTCGTTTTGAACTCCCACCCACCCCTTCGTAATACTGTTTATATGGGGAAAATTTTATTTTGTTCGAGCTGTAACACCATGAAGAACACCCACCCACCCCCTCCAGCGTTATGACATTTGTGAACAAGCCCTTGGGTGGGTGTCCTTCATGGTGTTACAGCTGGAACAAAAAAAATCTTGCCATATAAACAATGTTACGAAGGGGTGAGTGGGTGTCAAAAAAGGCCAATTTTGGCGTTATGACATTTGTGAATGAACCCTTGGTATACTCGTGACACTTTAGGTAAAATAAACCCAAAAATAAGTAGTTTTAGTTCTCCGTGTACACAGAGAAATCAAACTACCTAATTTTCGGGTCGATTTTACTCGAAGCTGAGTATATCGAATAAACTAGTTACCCAAAATTAGGTTGTTTTCCCTCTTTTCCCCACCGATGTTGTCAAAAACAAACAGAGATGCGTCTACCCAATGGGAGTCCTTGAGCCCAATAAGCCAATTTTGAGTAAATGTAGGTATACTCAAATTTGGGTTGAATGAGGGGGGGTCTTGGGTTGAATTTACCTACTCTTAAGTATATTCTTTTGCTGGAGGTAAAGGCAATTTACCTAGTGTGAGTTTAATCGATTTACTCAAATTTGGCTTATTGGGCGGAACTATGGGATTTCGTCAAAAGAACTCAATTTTGGGTAGTTTGGCGGTTCCGTGTACACGGAACCAAAAATCAACCTAAATAAAAGTTCTTTTCACTCATATCGGCTCTTCCGTGCGAGAACCCAAATTTGGCTATACCGCGTTAAAGCTCTGAGTGGGTACACTGAGAAAAAAAGCATAGTATCGTGAACCACGGCATTGTGCTTAATTTTACCATTCCCAAATATCGTAAACACAACCAAAATATTATTCACACCTACCACAAATCAATAAAATTTACTATGCTACATGGTAATTGCAACATGGTGAGGCTAACAATACACACATTCAGCAGTACTATTTGATTTTTACCATTCACCGAGCAAACATAGTAATATGGGCTCCAAACATGTTTGCCCCAACTTTCAAC
The DNA here is from genome assembly GCF_035046485.1 of Aedes albopictus. Classification (NCBI taxonomy): domain Eukaryota; kingdom Metazoa; phylum Arthropoda; class Insecta; order Diptera; family Culicidae; genus Aedes; species Aedes albopictus. The sequence goes on from NC_085137.1 coordinate 18,142,186, forward strand.
ATGTTCGAGCTCACAACGCAGCATAGTTGTTGTAAATATTTAAATGCTATATTTAGTTTCCAGATTGCTGTATGTCATTTGCTCCTCCGTTCGCCATCTTGACAAACTTTCCGAATTCGAGACCGGAATAATTTTTAGTTTAAGCCCCCGGAACAGCGGATAATTAAAGGTTCTAATTGTGCAAATCTACGGATAGATTTTTTTTTGCTTTAGTCTTAAGCGCGGTAAATGGATCCAGAAGGCCCAAAGTTAACTTCTTACGCAGACCAGGAAAGTGCCGAAAAGACAACAGTGGCCACTTGTGGTGAGGAAATGTTAAATCGTCACTCGCGATCCAGAGTAACTGTTCTGTTGGCCATTTCTTCGGTATCCGTATTTAAACAGTAAGAGGTAAGTTGGAACAGTTGAAACTGGAATTGGTCATATCCCCCAAACTCATTCTAAACCGCCTAAACTATCCTTTCAGATAATCTTTGCCGCAACTACACCACTTCGTGGACTGCAGCACCAAATACGACGACGACAACCGCTAGCGAAATCCGGTTCCCCATGGAGGAATTCACCCTGCAGGACCAGCACTAACCCTTCGAGTTGCTCATTTTGCGTTTCGTTCTTTCTTTTCCGAACGGAAAATATTGTGTTTATGCATTATAATTGTGCTTATTCATATGTTATTTATTTCTTGAAAACCAATAAAGTAATTGAATTTATTCATAAGCATTGTTTTAATGTAAACAAAAGAGATGACAGTACCATGAACCGAACCACATACATAGTAACTGAAACCATTTCACGATGGTTAAACGTACTATGCTTTTGCATGTCTTTTACCATGCGCATAGTAAAATAAACTATGAAACCCTATTCAAAAATACCATGAAATGTATTTACATTAAGCGGCATGGTAAATTCAACCCCTTCCATTGTAATTTCAAGCAGGAATCATGGTCTACCAAAATCAAGTAGTAAAAGTGTTTTATTTTAACCCTCGATACAGTCAGAATTACCATGTCCCTTTTTTCAGTGTAGTTTCCGTTTGATCCCGGCAGAAAATTGCAACCCATCGCAAAGTTCTTTCTACCTAGCGTCGACTTTCGAAGTACTGTAACTTACGGAGACTTATAGGGCTGCTCCGCAGCCACAGTGGCTCCCAATTACTCCCGGGACAAGCTCAGTAGCATGAGACCCCTCGAGCTGGGTCTCAGGGCCGGCATGCTACTCGGTAATCGGAGGGGCTTCGCGGACAAAGTATGAAAAACAGGAAATTTCACATTTCTAAACAATTTATTGGTTCCTAGGGTGTCGTGTGGGTGTTGTTCTGGATTATAAAGTGTAAATTTGTTAAGTGTGGCCTAATCTAATTCGTACCGGTACATACCGCTGCCTTGGGTGGTTGTGGGTGCGATGGCCGACACAGTGTCTTGGATCCTACTGTGCGGCCGGAACTCTCGCCGGAATTGCGAACGATGGCGGATTTTCGACCCGGTACTTGGCCGACGGGACCAGCGGGCATTGCTGGGTGGTGTTCGGGTGGCAGGCGTCTTCCTTCTTTGACGGTATCGGCACGGCCCAGGACGAGACCGGAACGACCGTGCCGAGAAGGGTCCCTCCTTGGCGATTAAGGCCAACGGCCTGAGGGAATCGTCCTGAATGGGACGATGGCGGTTCTTTTGCGATTAGGCTCGGAAGCCATCTTGACTTCCGAGCCGCCGTGTGTGACCGTTCTTAACAACGGATACGAGGTCCTGAACGGAGGCAGCTCCCTTATCCAGCCCCAAGGAAGGGGGGGGGGGTTAATAATTTCACTGCACTTTAAACTGGTCTTCCCACACGGACGCCTTTATAATTTCCCCCCAAATCTTCCAAAATTGAAGATGGCAGCGCCCATCGGTTCTCATCTATTTGCCTTTCCCTCTTAGCGACTGCCATCTTAGCACTCTTCTTGTACGAGCTCTCAATCTCCCTATGTAACGTTTTATTATCAACAGCGGTACGGTTCCTCGCTAGGGTGTGCCTTCTGGTTTATTTATTATTTAAAAACGTGAATTTTCTCAAATACAAACACTCATACACAAGAAAATCTAAAAATTGGAACCAACCGGTTACACTATCCACTACCCCGATGAAAAAATGTAAAAGCACGAAGTGATTTGCATTTTTTTTTTGGTTACCAAATCACCCTCGGCTCAAACGGTATTGTGGAAGTGTAACAAACAATACCAACAATAAAAACAAACCAAATAAATATTTACACTAATCGCGCGGAATCATAATAATACTATACACTACAAATACATACAAATTAAAATAATAAATTAATAAAATAGTAAAATAATAAATCAAAACGTGCACTAGCAAAACAATCAATCCATAATAAATAACAAAAATAATCCCGTAACATGGGCAAACAAACATATTTACATTTTTACAAAAGTCGCAGCAAAACAATTTTACAACCCTATTTACAATATATACATTTAGATCACATTCGATCTTTCGCTTCGGTGTACCCCTTGCGAAGGCGGGATTCACCGGCGGGCAAAATGTCACTTTGATCGATGAATCGATCGACGATCGATCATCGGTGACAGATCGCGAAACGTCACTCTTCGGGAAACGATCAGACGTCAAACATATCGGCATGATCAATGTTTTTGTTTACAGTGATCATGGCGATATGTTGAGTGATAATTGGGTCGTGTGTTTCAATGAAATTGGCCAAATTTCATTGAACAAAGGGAAGATTCAAATATTACGTCCATCGTTTTTCGGGATTTCTAGACCCCCCCTACCCCCTCTGTCACGCAATTTTCCTATACCCAATACACGTACTGTCACACTTTTCTAGACCCCCCCCCTCCCCCAAATGTTGGACTTAATTTTTGAACGTTCCCAAATAGGGTAAGTAGACAAAATCATTAAACATATCGAACTAGATTCGATCTGTGTTCATTGCAGGTGTATTGGTGTCATCAATGGGGTGAAATTCCCCCAGAAAGATGGACTGTTTTGCTGCCAGAGCAACATCTTCCTGTGGAAGATTTGCCTGCAGAAAACTTTTGGAATCGCGGGACTTCCATGCGAGCCATCTTGCATGCTGCAAGATGCACTGCAGGTAGGTAATAACATTGATTCAAGTGCACATAATTAATCCACTAAAACGTAATCGATCACAATCAGTGATCGCAAAAGTGACTAAAAGGTCAACATTGGTTGACTAGTGGGGGTTTATTTACCAGTCTTACCGTGATGAGTGCTGGTTTAACACCCCAGTTCCTGCCATGGAACTTTTGATTGTGATGCATTGATCTACAATCAAATCAAGTGGAAAGTTGTCTTTTTAACAAATTTTCCACGAAAACTTTATATGACAACTTTCCCACTACTAATGATTTCCTTTCTTTCTCTTTACAGACGAGACCCGCAATAACTTCTTTCACCTGTCGTAGGGACCTCGGCGGTGGAATTTGGGTGGAATTCACGTACTGAGCTCCGAGGACCGAATCGGATAACTCCTCGCCAGCTCATACATTCCGCTCCCGGTTTCCTGCTTCGTCCACTACTTGGCTGTAACCGAAGTGCATGGTATATGTTTGCAAAAACGAAAATAAAGGCAATACATTAGTTTAAGCGCCGCAAGACCTTTATGGTCTGGGCAAAATTGTGCAATAGAATTCGTTAAAGAAATTTTCCAATCTGTCTCTGTCAATAAGTGACAGGTAAGTATTGCTAATTTAGAGAAAACTTTCCGTTTTACGGTAGATCGAAAAGCTACCGCAGCTGTCAGACTACTGATTTTCACTGAGGTATCATCGATCTACCCTAGCGATGCCTTGGATAGCCTTGGATACGACGCCGATGATCATTGTTTGTTGTTGGTTTTCAGTTCAATTCACCTTGTAAGCATACTTTGATTTGGCCTTCAGTTTCAATGATATGATGATTTTCATGCCTGCGGTAGGACTTTGACAGCTGCGGTAGAACTCGGCGGCTACCGCAGAGTGGAAATTTTTCTAAAAATCCGCAATATAAGTGAGCTGCATTTGATTTTCAATGGTAAAATATCACAGGTAAGTATGGTTTTTGGTAAGTATAATCACAGGTAGGTATAGTACGTATAGTGGAATTATGATTTTAAAAATTGTCAAGTTGGACGATCACGACAAATTAAAATTGAACCGAGAAGATTTCGGTAAATAGTCCTCTCGTTCAGGACCTCTTTTTTTTAATCATTCATGCTTTTAAAAATCCTAATCGGGTTCGCTTCCAGTGTGCGGTTTTAGGCATTCGTGCTAAGCACGGATCCCTGCCACCTCCCGTTGGAAAATCCTTAGATTTTCATACTAACCGATCCTCCGATTACCTTTCACGAAATTTACGTTGAGGGCGCCAATTGTAACTCCGGAGACTTAAGGGGCTTCGCGGACAAAGTATGAAAAACAGGAAATTTCACATTTCTAAACAATTTATTGGTTCCTAGGGTGTCGTGTGGGTGTTGTTCTGGATTATAAAGTGTAAATTTGTTAAGTGTGGCCTAATCTAATTCGTACCGGTACATACCGCTGCCTTGGGTGGTTGTGGGCAGGCTTGTCCGCACTAAGCGTATGAAAATTCTGCTCTTTTGATTTGCACCACCAAAACCAACTTATTTATGCAATCTTCTTATTTTACCTGATAGAAGGATGTTTGAATATCCTAAAAGTCATTTCGAACTGTCAAAATATCGCACCGCAGTGCCGCACTGAGCGTGCAAAGAGAAATTCACTGGGGTGAATTCACCCGGGTGAAATTCTCTTTGCGCGCACAGTGTGGCACTGCGGTGCGGTTTTTTGACAGTTCGAAGTGTCATTTAGGATATTTCAACATCCTTCTATCAGGTAAGATAATAAGATTGAATAAATACGATGGTTTAGGGGATGTAAATCAAAAGAGCAGAATTTTCATGCGCTGAGTGCGGACAAGCCTGGTTGTGGGTGCGATGGCCGACACAGTGTCTTGGATCCTACTGTGCGGCCGGAACTCTCGCCGGAATTGCGAACGATGGCGGATTTTCGACCCGGTACTTGGCCGACGGGACCAGCGGGCATTGCTGGGTGGTGTTCGGGTGGCAGGCGTCTTCCTTCTTTGACGGTATCGGCACGGCCCAGGACGAGACCGGAACGACCGTGCCGAGAAGGGTCCCTCCTTGGCGATTAAGGCCAACGGCCTGAGGGAATCGTCCTGAATGGGACGATGGCGGTTCTTTTGCGATTAGGCTCGGAAGCCATCTTGACTTCCGAGCCGCCGTGTGTGACCGTTCTTAACAACGGATACGAGGTCCTGAACGGAGGCAGCTCCCTTATCCAGCCCCAAGGAAGGGGGGGGGGGTTAATAATTTCACTGCACTTTAAACTGGTCTTCCCACACGGACGCCTTTATAATTTCTCCCCAAATCTTCCAAAATTGAAGATGGCAGCGCCCATCGGTTCTCATCTATTTGCCTTTCCCTCTTAGCGACTGCCATCTTAGCACTCTTCTTGTACGAGCTCTCAATCTCCCTATGTAACGTTTTATTATCAACAGCGGTACGGTTCCTCGCTAGGGTGTGCCTTCTGGTTTATTTATTATTTAAAAACGTGAATTTTCTCAAATACAAACACTCATACACAAGAAAATCTAAAAATTGGAACCAACCGGTTACAGTACCCTAATGGGTTGAAATAAACCCACTTTTGAGTAAACGGCAAAAAACCCAAATTTGGCTTCTCGCACGGACATTATCGGCTAGGTAGCTGCTTCTCGCTTTGTTTTTGACAACATTGCGAGCGGGAGAGCGAGAAAACAACCCACTGCTGGGTAAAAAGTTCAAGCGGTTTACTTAATTTTGCGTTCTTTTAACGTATTTTTTAGGTAATCTGTTTTTTCCGTGTACGCATTACTTGATTTCACCACCGGGAAGCAATCGCGCGGGCGCGCGCTCGAAAAACATCGCAAACGTCATCAAGGGCGGCTTTTGCTTATCTGTCATGCTCCCGGCGGCTGTTTAAATTTTCGTTCAAACACCAACGAAACCGCTTTGGCCGCGACGACAGCATAACGAACAACTGCCAAAAACCCGCCCGAATTTTTACTGTCGGATGCTTTTCCGTGAAAATTGTGCCTGAAAATTGGGTGAACTTTCGTGAAATTCTAGCTGGTAAGTTTCTGGGGATTAGGGAGTTTTGTTGGGATCGAAAAACTTTCAAAATTTATAGTCCAGGTTCAGTTATTTTGAATTGTTCGGCCTTAACCTAATTTCTGCTTGGCCCTTTGCAGGTTCATTGGTATTGTGATTCAATCGGGATGGAGGATTTCCAGAAGATAGAAAAGATCGGCGAAGGGACGTACGGTGTGGTGTACAAGGGCCGCAACAAAGTGACCGGCCAGATCGTGGCCATGAAGAAAATTCGCTTGGAATCGGAGGACGAGGGAATTCCTTCGACGGCCATCCGGTAGGCGGATTGATTGGAGTTGTTTTGGTTGTGTTGGTGGCAAATAACGATCTTTTGCAATTTGTAGGGAAATATCGCTGCTGAAGGAATTGAAGCATCCGAATATCGTTTCATTGGAAGATGTCCTCATGGAGGAGAACCGACTGTATCTGATTTTCGAGTTCTTGTCGATGGATCTGAAAAAGTACATGGACACGTTGCCGCCGGAGAAGATGATGGATTCGGATCTGGTCAAGAGTTACATGTACCAAATTACGGCCGCACTGTTGTTCTGCCACAAGCGGCGGGTATTGCACCGAGATTTGAAACCACAGAATCTACTCATCAACAAGGAAGGATTGATCAAGGTGGCCGATTTCGGTTTGGGTCGTTCGTTCAACATTCCGGTCCGGAACTACACGCATGAGATTGTCACCCTTTGGTACCGCGCTCCGGAAGTCCTGCTGGGGTCTCCAAGGTACGCCTGCCCAGTAGACATTTGGTCCATTGGTTGTATTTTCGCAGAAATGACCACCCGGAAGCCACTATTCCAAGGCGATTCGGAAATTGATCAGCTATTCCGGATGTTCCGTATCTTGAAGACCCCAACCGAGGAGATTTGGCCGGGGGTTACCTCACTGCCTGACTACAAGCCAACCTTCCCCTGTTGGACCCAGAACAATCTCACCAGCCAAGTGAAGAATCTCGATTCGGCGGGTCTTGACCTGCTGCAGAAATGTCTGATCTACGATCCGGTGCATCGGATTTCCGCCAAGAAGATCCTTGAACACAAGTATTTCGACGGATTCGAGCGGAGAGCGGCCCCTATCGAGTGAGCAAAAATTGGACTTATACTAACTTATTTATCGTAGAAACTTTTCATTTACGCGATTGTATGATTTCGCGATTGCCCGTTTCCATAGAAGCTAAGGAGGATGTGTAAATATTCCACTCCCGGCAGATGAAGAGCTATCGCCTTTTATAAATCTTATATTTTTACAACCGGTTAGTGGGAGGGAGCCCTTTTCGATGTAAATACGGAACGCAACACTCTTGATCGCCACAAGCTCTTACGTCTGGACACAACGACCAACTTTCCGAATTTCTGATAAGTAGTAGATAAGATTTTTGATGGCATTTTTTTCCGTGAAATAAACATTAGTACTAATACAAAAATCCTTTTTTGACGTTGGATGACGTTTTCCGGCAACATATGAGGTATACAGTCAACTTTCGGTCGTTGGGCTACGTTTAGGTGGGCTACGTTTTAACTGGGCGCCCGTTAGGTGGGATATAGCCCAGTTAAAACGAAGTCAAACGTCACTTTTTGACGTGAAGCACGATTTGTCAAGGTTGGCAGCCCTGAATCTCTATTGATTATTTCACAGCTCAAAACTCAGCCCACCTAGTGAAAGTCTTTCACTAACTGGGCTAAGAGCTTAGTGCAACGAACGAAAGTTGACTGTAGTTCTAAACACCGCTAGCCATCATGGTTCCCATAGCGCAATCAGAGCTAGCAATCAGAGTGGATTAGAACGAGTTGGCGCCTACAATACACCAACACTAACACACACACACTCCATTACTTACACGCACACATGCACCTACAACTAGCTGTAAAAGACCAGTGGGCGGGACAATGGTGCCTACCCAACAGTTGTAGGTGGGGTGTTTGGCTTAGCTACATGATTTGGTCCGGCAAGCCCATAAAAATCAATTGGTATTGCCTAGTGAAAAGACAACGCAGATGGGCAAATGCCAGGGGATGCGTTGATAATAGCAGAATAGCATATGAGGTATAATTCTAAAAATCAAAATCGAGTAGGTATATAACGAAAAGTAATAAAGCTCTGACCGTTTTTCTATAAGCTATGGATGTCTGCGAACTTCAGAGCGATCACCATTTCGAATGCCGCCAAGGAAGTGCTATCCCAAATTCACCTTCTATCGTCTGTCACCCACAACGAATGAGTTCATGAGAACTTAGGCCGACCGGACGACAACGGACGTTTCAGCAACGGACCAGATCTTCAATACGGCAAATCCTCCAGAAACGCCGTGAATACCAGGCCACGATACATCACCTGGTCATCTACATCAAGGCGGGATACGACTGTATCGACCGCACAGAGCTATGGAAAATTATGGACGAAAACGGTTGATCAAAGCAACGATGGACGGTGTTCAAAATTTCGTGAGGATTTCGGGTGAACTATGCAGTTCATTTGGATCTCGCCGGGGACTGCGACAAGGTGGCGGATTCTCATGCCTGCTCTTCAACATCGCTCTGAAAGGTGTAATGTGACGAGCCGGGCTCAACAGCCGGGGTACGATTTTTACGGAATCCGGTCAATGTGTGTGTGCTTTGCGGGCGACATGGACCATGTTGACTTCCTCTAAGTTTTGTGATATTTGAATTCAACTTGAAAGATTTGCGAAGTTTTGAGACCAGTGTTTTATAACTTATTTCGATAACGTACGTATTTACATTGATTTTAACAAAGAGATTAACTTCTACTCGAGCATAACAGCCATAAAGATATCGTTACTTAAAATTAGTTCAAAATCTAACGGACTAAACATTGTATTTTGATATGATTTGCGATTGCGAGCCTCGTTGTTGGTCTCATTTGTCTTCTAATACTAGCCAAGCGTTTGTTCTTGGATGTCCTTCACGTCACGGAACAGCAGTTCTTTCCACTGACCCAAGCTGAGCTCCTGTTCGTCCAACGTGTGGTCGTATGGCACCGGTGCCGGTCGGTTGACTTCCTCCTCCCGGACCCAGCATCGCACGTACGGATGCACCAAAGCTTCCTCAACGGTCATCCTTTTCAACGGGTCGATCGTCAACATCCGGTCGAGCATGTCCCGTGCGTAGTGGCTGTTCACCTCCGCGTGACTGTTGTCATCTTGCTGGAAGTCCGAATCTGGAAACAGCATGTCAAACGGCGGTCTCGGATAGACGGGGAGTTTTTCGATGTATCTCCGGATGCTTTCGGTTGTCCGAGACATAAATTCTGGCGAAGGGGTTCCCAGGGTGGTCGTGATCTGGTTCCATTGGTCTACGTGGTCCGTTCCCGGTAGCAGCACTTGGCCTTTGATGAGCTCGGCCATGATGCATCCGATCGCCCAAATGTCCACGTTAGTGTCGTACTCCATATGGAGAATGACCTCCGGGGCTCGGTAGTATCGGGTGATCACGTACTGAGTCATATTGAAGTTGGTCCCCACGCTTCGAGCCAGCCCAAAGTCTAATATTTTGAGAGAGCAATTTTTGTTCACTACGATGTTCGAGGGTTTCAGATCTCGGTGGATGATTCCGGCGGAATGCATGTGCTTGATGCCGCACAGGATTTGATAGATGAGAAAGGAAATTCTTTCGTGATCAAGCGGATTGCCGATCACCGTGGTCAGGCTGCCCTCCATGCATTCCGTGAACAGGTAGATGTCTTTGAACGAGGCCAAATCATTTTGCGGTGAGTAGGCGTAAAGCAGTTTGATGATCTGTGGAAATTATAGAACTTTTTAATATACGACAACACTCTAGAATAGAGTCCGTCAAGCAGAACGTAGGAACTTACAAAAGGATGATCTAGCGTTTGCAGCAACTTAATCTCACGATACGCTCGTTTGGCATGTGTTTGGTCTTGGAATGGTCTGGACAGCTTCTTCACGGCTAACTTCTGTCCAGTGATTCTATCGAGTGCGGCCCTGTAAAGTAAAGCCCTGTAAAGTCTCTCAACTGTTGGTATTTTAGAATTTTGGAAGTTTTGGTACTTACATTACTGCACCTTGGGCACCAATTCCTAGCTGATGAGTGAGCTCAAATCTGCCTGGGACTTCGAAATATACCTGCGGGTCAATGGGAAAGGGTTGATGATCCATGGCGGCCAAAGGTACCTGCAATTGGATTAGAATAACGTTATAGCATTTTCTTAGGAGTAACAACCACAATGGATACATTTATTTATATAGTTCACCATCTTTGCATAGATAAGACTGAGTCCACAATGATACGGCATAGGGTGCGGGCACCGGTTTTGGCCAGTCTAAGGGAAATCATTTTTATAAAAATAACCAATAACCCTATGAAAACAACCAATGCGTCAAAAGGAAGGTTTCAATCTATATTTTGAAGGAAAAATGCAGAAATCAAGCCAATACTTGATTTTCTGCTATTCTGCTATTATCAACGCATCCCCTGGCTTTCGCCCATCTGCGTTGTCTTTTCACTAGGCAATACGTCTACCAATTGATGTTTATGGGCTTGCCGGACCAAGTCATGTAGCTAAGCCAAACACCCCACCTACAACTGTTGGGTAGGCACCATTGTCCCGCCCACTGGTCTTTTACAGCTAGTTGTAGGTGCATGTGTGCGTGTAAGTATTGGTGTATGTGTGTTAGTGTTGGTGTATTGTAGGCGCCAACTCGTTCTAATCCACTCTGATTGCTAACACCCTATTGAACCATTACCCTTAAATCTGGCAATCTATGAAATAGAATGAGTTAAGCGCCTGGACATAATAGTCAGTTAATCAAACAAGGAATATTAGTATTAAAGTGAAGATATAACGAAGCAACGCCCCGAACCTCGAGAGCACAAACCCCAAGAACCAAATGACAGACTGCGCGAACAGTCGATTGACTGGCCACCAACAGTGAATAACCAATCGAGCAAACCCTCCAGCACAAACCGCCACCAGCTCTCCCGACCTGCGCCCAACAAATCCGAGGCACAGCCCAGCCATAGCTTCACCTTAAAACGAAAATCTAGATTGCAGAGCACAATACTTCCCAAGTAACCACGCAACTCGGGCCGCAAATCACGCACAACACGTCACAAATAAGACAAACACTACCCCGCCCGTACAACCGAAACCAATCTAGGTAGAGAAGGGTCTCTTTCCACTCCAACCCGGACTCAACTGCACCCACCGGGTAGCGCAAACCACACACACACTGCACTCATGCATCCATCACGACCCGAGCCGCACGGTCACCTGGGTTGCTTCTATCTGCATGACCTCACCCAACCCGTAACGCAGAGTTTAAATCCCTCTCTTGCATTACAAAGCAGTCCCTCTTCCCAAAGTTTGTGCGTGGTATAAATGAGATTATAAAGCTGAAGAAATCGTCACCGCCAACAATGAGCACTCAATGGTGTCGGCAGAATCAATGACGACCTCCTCAGTCCCAAACCCAATTATCCTACACTACCCAAGTAACCACAATGCTGAAGCCGTACGCACTGCACGTACGAAGTACATACAGACCTAACCGCACCGCCTAAACAAACCACCTAATCCGAACACAAGCGAAAAGTGGCGCCACCACTGTTAAACCACGACTATACCAGTAGGTATAATCGCAATTCAGCAATCGTAGATCCATTCCCCGCTCCTACTCAGCCCTAACGATCCATAGCAATGCTTGTCAATATATGCACCCCACACATGCAACCCCCACAACCCAACAGTATGGTCACTTGAGTATCCCTGGGATTTTGATTACATGATGGTCAGGGATCACAGCCATCAAAACGTTCCACACTTTGCCAGGGCTTGCGACCTGTAGTCATGATGATTTTCGCTATGGGAAACCATGATGGCTAGCGGTGTTATCAAGCCAATACTTGATTTTTGTATTAAAAGAGGCACTGGCCAAAATAGCAGCTCTGCCGCAGTTTTGACCATATTCTTAAGTTTGGTTTCTATTTTGGCCAATCACGTGTATTTCTTATGGGAGTGGCCAAATTAGAAGCACCCTGGCCAAAATAGATATATGGGAGCAGATTTTTTAAGGAAATATATTTTTTTCTTCCAGTTTTTAATCAAAATGTGTGGTTTTCACAGCTGTAATCATCATATTGTATTAGGATCTACTCTAGGATCTACTAGTAAAAAATAAATTTTCGCCGATTTAGATCGCAACAGGCTCAATACCGCACTATGGCCAAAACTCCGGACTGGCCAAAACTGAAGCTTCTACCCTATATTTTGTTTCGCACGGCCGTCGGTGCTGTACATTGTCCGAGTTGCTGTTAGCGCCACGATAGGTTCTGACGTCGACAATGTCAGAGAAGCGCCGCCCATTGAACAGAAAGTGGTCGATTTGGGATTCAGTCCGATGTCGTGAACAACAGGTGTGACGATAAGGGAGGGTACCTATGTTTGAAAAAAAAAAAAAGAATGTGACTATTGGCCATGTTTTTGGATGAGGTGAAATCGATAAGCCGTAGGCCGTTTTGATTCATCAGCTGGTGGGCGCTGAACTTTCCAATCGTTGATCTAAATTCCTCATTCTGGCCTATTTGAGCGTTTAGGTCTCCTTGGATGATCTTCATGTAGTGGACAGAGATCGCACTCGCGTTCAAGCTGAGCATAAAATGCGAGCACGTTGGGTACCGTAAAACGGGGCGAATAGAAACACCTTCCAGCATACTTAGGCAAGTATTTTTGGAACTGTGCGCAATAAAGTCAGTGGTAAGGGTCTTAACATTGGGTCCTACCTCCCTCTTTAATTGCTGTAAATAGGATTCAAAACCAATTTTTATTTCGTTAACTTATTTGAAAAAATGTTGCTTGTTTCTATTCGCCCCGCAATGGGGCGAATAGAAAGTTTCTATTAGAAACAGCTTCAAACAATTTTCGATATTTTTTTAAATTTCAAGACAGAAATAACTTTTAATTCAAATGAAACTCGAAGACTAGATTATAATCATTCACCAAGTGAAGAAAAAATGGTCGAATGTCGAAAAACACTTTAGTTTGTGAATACATACCAAATCGGTAAAACGCAATTTCAATGGCGGAAGTTTTTTGCCTATAAAACAATACTTTGCTATTAAAATTTTTCACAAAAAAAAATAATAAAGGAATTATCATCCCAAAAAAGGCTTATTGAAACACTGGTAGCTTCCAACTAGCTTATGAAATTAAGTTTTGATGAATTTCAAAACATAATTGCCATATTTTTGCAATAAGTTATTTGTTTCTATTCGCCCCATTGTTTCTATTCACTCCGTTTTACGGTATGCTAACGTTAAAGAATCGGTTCTTGATTCACAATCCCGAATCCGCGATCCTTCAGTACATCGGCAAGTATGCAGGTGTTTCCAATGAAATTGAGAGGTCTGGCAGTTGAACGAACCGAGTTTCTAATCGCAAGTACTTTTCCGTCCCGTGGGTTATTGCCATTGTATCTGGTTCGTATTCTTGTCGTGTTTCCTTTTCGCTGCTTCTTGGTTTTACGGCTGAATCGCAGGGCCTTACATCACCCCCTGGCATTGAGACATCATCGTTGTCTGACCAAGAGGATGGAACGTGAGCCACAGTTAGTCGAAACTCTACGAGAACAGATAAAGGACTACGAGCAAAAGGGATACTTCTTCTTCTTGCTTCTGGTTGCTCTTTGTGTTAACAAAGAGCGAAAAATGGCGCAGCGGACTAGCGCTATATTGCCAGTTAATTTTTGGTTTATACTCAATTAGAGTTTACTTTCTGGTGAGCACGCCGCGAACACGACCGAGCGTGTCGATCGCTGCAGTCGTACTCCAAAAGGGATACATCCGTTAATTGACACCGGAGGAGAGTAATGGGACCGCAGATCGCACATGGTATTTGCCAATTTTCCTGGTATTCAACCCTAACAAACCGAGGAAGATGAGGATTGTCTTCGATGCAGCAGCGTTCCTCGGTGGTGTTTCCCCGCCTGTGCTATACGATGTTGCCGAGAAGTTTCATCAGATACGAATACGACCTTCAGACGAACACAGTCAGTGTGATTCTGAGGGCCCAACTGAGCCATGATGGTATTACGTGATGCAGGTTGTAACTTTTGGTGCTGCCTGTTCACCCAGTACAGCGCTGTATGTCCTGACTGAGATTACGTCACGATTCAGATGCTATCTGCCATCGTCACTACGTCTACGATATGTTGACTAGCGTTGATACAGAGGAAAAAGCGAGCCAGTAAGCAAAGGATGCTCGATACATCCATCACGAGGGTGGATTCCACATGCGGAACTGGGCAGAACAAGTTCGAAAAGTCGATGAAAATGAATGCGGAGCTTGCCATGTAAAAGGTCCTCGGTATGTGGTGGAACACAACGACGGATGTCTTCAGTTACAAAGTCTTTACAGACCACAACCGAGAGCTTATGTCGGGTGTCAAACACCTCAGCAAGCGTGACGTACTTCGTACACTGATGGCTATTCACGATCCCTTAGGACTCATAGCGGCACGGTAAAGGCTGGGTATGCTGCGCAATTCAGATCCCATTGTGATCCACTAGCCTCTGCCCAGCAACTCCTATCCCTACCTCCTCGCGGTACCGGCCGGAAACTATGAGCAACCTTAGGGAGGATCGGGTAACCAACCCCGGTGGGAACTTTGGTCGTAGGCTGACAGGGAAGGGAGGGGTTTGCTTCGGCAAACCTGAGCGTCTGTTCTCCAGGAGGAGCGGCTCACAACAGCGTCTGCTCCCCATGTTAGGGGCGGCTGATCTACGTCCGAGTGCCAGGGAAGGACTCTAAGCTCAACTGTGCACTATGGTCCTCCGGAAAGTAGGGGGTTGGTGTCAGGCCCTACGAGCCAACCGTAAAAAAAACCATTGTAACGGAAAATCAGCAGCAGAATAGTACGAACCGAGACCAACGGCAACAACCCCAGCGAACAAAAAGGACATGCGATTGGAAACTCGGTACGTGGAACTGCCGATCTCTCAACTTCATTGGGAGCACCCGTATACTCGCCGATCTACTGAAGGACCACGGGTTCGGCATCGTAGCGCTGCAGGAGGTGTGTTGGACAGGATCCATGGTGCGAACGTTTAGAAGTAATCATACCATCTACCAGAGCTGCGGCAACACACGCGAGCTGGGAACAGCTTTCATCGTGATGGGTGATAAGCAGAGGCGCGTAATCGGTTGGTGGCCGATGGTCAAACTGCGCCCAAAACTTTCCGTCATCAACAATGTACGGTACCGGCGACCGCCACGGTACAACCTAGAGCGACTGAAGCAACCAGATGTCGCATCAGCATACGCGCAGAATCTCGAGGCCGCGTTGCCAGACGAGGGCGAGCTCGATGAGGCCCCTCTAGAGGACTGCTGGAGTACAGTGAATGCAGCCATTAACGATGCAGCCGAGAGCACCATCGGGTACGTGGAACAGAATCGACGGAACGAATGGTTCTACGAAGAGTGCAGAACGGTTTTGGAGGAGAAGTACGCAGCGAGGGCGGTAATGCTGCAGCAAGGGACCCGACAGAACGTGGAACGTTACAAACAGAAGCCGAAACAGCAGACTCGCCTGTTTCGGGAGAAAAAAACGTCGCCTGTAAAAGCGGAGTGTGAAGAAATGGAACTGTTGTGCGGTTCCCAAGAAACACGGAAGTTCTATCAGAAGCTCAACGCATCCCGCAACGGCTTCGTGCCGCGAGCCGAAATATGCAGGGATAAGGACGGAGGCCTCTTGACGGACGGACGTGAGGTGATCGAAAGGTGGAAGCAGCACTTCGATCAGCACCTGAACGGCGTGGAGAACGTAGGCACGGGAGCCCACGGCAACGGAAGGAACGACGACGCCAGTGCAGCGGAGGACGGAAATGAACCAACTCCCACGCTGAGGGAAGTTGAGGATGCCATTCACAAGCTCAAAACCAACAAAGCAGCTGGTAAGGATGGTATCGCAGCTGAACTCATCAATATGGGCCCAGAAAAGTTGGCCACCTGTCTGCATCGGCTGATAGTCAGGATCTGGGAAACCGAACAGCTACCGGAGGAGTGGAAGGAAGGGGTAATTTGCCCCATTCACAAGAAAGGCGACCATTTGGAATGTGAGAACTTCAGGGCGATCACTAAATATTTTGAATGCTGCCTACAAAGTGCTATCCCAGATCATCTTCCGTCGTCTGTCACCTACAACTAATGAGTTCGTGGGAAGTTATCAAGCCGATAACTTCCGACGGCCGATCGACAACGGACCAATCGTCACCGTACGGCAAATCCTCCAGAAATGCCGTGAATATCAGGTCCCAACGCATCACCTGTTCATCGACTTCAAAGCGGCATACGACAGTATCGACCGCGCAGAGCTATGGAGAATCGTGGACGAAAACGGCTTTCCTGGGAAGCTGACTAGACTGATTAAAGCAACGATGGACGGTGTGCAAAACTGCGTAAGGGTATCGGGTGAACTATCCAGTTCATTCGAATCTCGCCGGGGACTGAGACAAGGTGATGGACTCTCATGCCTACCTTTCAACATCGCTCTAGAAGGTGTGATGCGACGAGCCAAGCTCAACAGCCGGGGAACGATTTTCATGAAATCCGGTCAATTTGTGTGTTTTGCGGACGACATGGGCATTATTGCCAGAACATATGGAATGGTGGCAGAGCTGTACACCCGCTTGAAACGCGAAGCAGCAAAGGTCGGACTGGTTGTGAACGCCTCAAAAACAAAGTACATGCTGCGCTGGTAGGCGGAACCGAACACGGCCGGATCCGTCTGGGTAGTAATGTTACGATGGTCGGGGATACTTTCGAGATGGTGGAGGAATTCGTCTACCTCGGATCCTTACTGACGGCTGACAACAACGTGAGCCGTGAAATCCGGAGGCGCATCATCAGCGGAAGTCGGGCCTACTACGGGCTCCAGAAGAAACTGCGGTCGAAAAAGATTCGCCCACGCACCAAATGCACCATGTACAACACGCTAATAAGACCGGTGGTCCTCTACGGGCACGAGACATGGACCATGCTTGAGGAGGACCTGCAAGCACTCGGAGTTTTCGAGCGACGCGTGCTAAGGACGATCTTCGGCGGTGTGCAGGAGAACGGTGTGTGGCGGAGAAGGATGAACCACGAGCTCGCTGCACTTTACGGCGAACCCAGCATCCAGAAGGTGGCCAAAGCCGGAAGGATACGGTGGGCAGGGCATGTTGCAAGAATGCCGGACAACAACCCTGCAAAGCTGGTGTTTGCAACTGATCCGGTGGGCACAAGAAGGCGTGGAGCGCAGAATACACTCACGTGGAGCGCAGAATGCATCGGCATACAGACTGTTGGAATGGATTATTCTGTCGAGGCTGATGGTCTATACCGAGAAACCAGATGACTCTGGGCTCTCGGATAACCAGTTTGGCTTCCGAAAAGGTCGATCGACGGTGGACGCTATTAAGGCTGTTACGGAAACGACCGAGATAGCGTTCCAGAGAAAGCGAGGAGGGATCCGCTACTGCGCGGTCGTCACGCTGGACGTAAAGAACGCGTTCAACAACGTTAGCTGAACCGCAATTGAATGCGCCATTTACCACCTAGGAATACCGGACAGCCTATGCCGGATACTGGAGGGTTACTTCCAGAATAGAGTGCTACTCTACGACACTGAGGAAAGTGTGAAGGGCTCGGTACTCTGGAACGCGGCGTACGATGGCGTATTGAGGCTCACACTTCCACCGGGCGTAATGCTGGTCGGCTTTGCTGATGATATTACCCTCGTGGTATACGGTGAGTCGAAAGATGAAATGGAACTGACAGCGACGCATGTAATTGCCATAGTAGAGAGCTGGATGAGGTCTAGACAGCTGGCACTCGCACACCTCAAGATGGAGCTGGTGGTGGTGAACAACCGTAATGTCGAATTCGTTTTTGAACCTGGGTTGGAACTGGATCGGCGGAAAATGTGTAAACAAACAACGTCAAACAAAGTTTAGTACAAGCGAAACCGAAGTCGGTTGGGGTTGAAACTGTGATCTGATCCAGTTCCAACCCAGGTTGGAACTGAATCAAAAACGAAAACGACATAAGTCTGAACTAAAGACACTGTATGCTAAAGACACGAAATCTGATGATTGTTGTTGTTGATGATGATTGTCGCGTCATGACGATGATGCTGTCGAGCAATGCTTTTAAAGCGCGTATGACAGGTCTCCTGCTCGATTGGAATGACATTGACAGCAAATTTGGAATTCCAATTGGAACATTTCGTGTCTTTGTATATAGTGTCTTTAGTCTGAACAACATGCGGTAGGCACAGCAGGCTGGTGCACGATCAACTCCAAGCGCTCACTGAAGCAACTCGGAGTTATAATCGATGACAAGCTGAACTTTGGCAGCCACGTGGAATATGCTTGCAAGAGAGACAGCACGGTGATTAGGGCACCATTGAGGATAATGTCAAATAGCTCGACAATAGTCTCGAGTAAGCGTAGATTTCTCGCGACAGTAGCGATTCCTATACTACGGTATGGCGCCGCTGCGCTGTATGGTTTGTGGTTAACCGTAACGTGGAACGGCTTGAGAGTACCCACAGGTTGATGAGCCTTGGGGTCGTCTGCGCATACCGTACGGTGTCAAAGAACGCGTTATGTGTGTTAACGGGTATGATGCCCATAGCACTTGTGGTGGCGGAAGATGAGGAATGTTTCGGGCGACGTAAGACAAGAAGCGCGAGACGGATTGCCAGAACATCGTCGATGTTGAAATGGCAGAGAGATTGGGATTCCTCCAGCAAGGATTGTTGGACACACAAGGTCATACCGAGCGTGTCTAAATGGACGAGCAGGCCCCACTTCGAGGTGAATTTTCAATTGACATTCTGAGATGGCGGTAGCT